>NC_090451.1:660073074-660075574 GCF_031143425.1 Pleurodeles waltl
CTTCACGAGTGGCACTCTATCACAAGAGACAAATGGGTGCTCAATATTGTCGAACATGGCTATTCTCTTCTTTTCAAACAGCCTCCACCACGCTTGCCACCAACCAGAGACAATCCATCTCACCTCAGCTTGCTACGCAAGGAGGCTCTCGCCCTCCTGAGAAAGAACGCCATAGAAAAGGTTCCACCTGCACAAAGAGGACAGGGGGTCTACTCCCGTTACTTTCTAGTGGCAAATAAGGGTCGAGAGGGCGTTTTCAGGCCAATTCTGGATCTGCGGCTGCTGAACAAATACATAAGGAAGCAGAGGTTCAGAATGCTAGCGCTTCACCAGATTTTCCCTCAACTGCATCAGGGAGACTGGATGTGCTCCATCGACCTGCAGGATGCGTACTTTCACATCCCAATAGCTCCAAATCATCGGAAATTCCTGCGCTTCCGAGTAGCGTTACAGCATTACCAGTTCAGAGTTCTACCCTTTGGCCTGAAATCTGCCCCAAGAGTTTTCTCGAAATGTATGGCAGTGGTGGCGGCGCATCTCCGAAGACAAAGGATATACATATATCCATACCTAGACGACTGGCTACTAAAGGCTTCTTCTCCGGAGCAGGCGAGAAGCCATCGGGACATTGTACTAAGAGTTTGCGAAGCCCTAGGTCTTCAGGTCAATTACCAGAAGTCAACATTGACTCCAACGCAGAATCTTCACTACCTAGGAGCTATCATAAACACAGAAATACAAAAAGTGTATCCTTCGGAGGAACTACTATCCTCAATAAACAAGAAGTGCCAGGACTTGTTGAGAACCAGTGCACCTACGGCACGTCAGGTGACATCACTACTAGGCTCCATGGCATCGTGCATTTTTATTGTCCCAAATGCCAGACTCCACATGAGACCCCTCCAAGAGGCATTGGAGACCAACTGGAGCCAAAGAACAGGTCGCTGGGAGGACACGGTGCGGCTACCGGAGGTAGCACTTCAGTCATTGAGATGGTGGATGCACAGACCTCACCTGTCAGTGTGTGCTCCGTTTCACCAGGTGCTTCCATCCGACACCCTAGTAACGGATGCATCTCTTCAGGGATGGGGGGCTCATCTGGGTCCTTTTCAAGCGCAGGGTCTGTGGTCAGACAAGGAAAAGCAGTACCACATCAATCTGCTAGAACTCAGAGCGGTCCATCTCGCTCAAGTCTTTCATACCGCTAATTCAGGGGAAAACTCTCTTGATACAGACGGACAATACAACCACGATGTATTACTTGAACAAACAGGGGGGAACGAGGTCCCTACCCCTATCGCGAGAGTCCCAAGCGATATGGCATTGGCTTCTGGCCAGAGGAATGTCAATTACAGCAGTTCACCTGCCAGGTCAGCAGAACGTGGAAGCAGACTTTCTAAGCAGACACCTGGAGGACGTTCACGATTGGGTCCTGCACGGCGAAGTCGCAGAATACATCTTCGCGCAATGGGGTCGGCCCCAACTGGACCTCTTCGCAGACGAAGTAAACAAGAAATGCCCAGACTTCGCATCCAGGTTCTACCGTCCGGGATCTCGAGGGAATGCCCTGTTGATCGACTGGTCAGGGATATTTCTTTACGCTTTTCCGCCGATTCCCCTCATTCCGGCAGTGATCAGCAAACTTTACAGATCCAGGACCAGAATGATTCTTATAGCGCCGCAATGGCCCGACAATTCTGGTACACGGATCTCCTCAACCTGTCGGAAGAACCTCACAGGAGGCTGCCGTGCAGACCAGATCTTCTGAGCAGAATGGAGGGCAGGATTCTACATCCCAACCTACCCTCTCTGAGCTTAACAGCATGGCTCCTGAATTCCTGCAGTATGGGCACCTAGGGCTCTCACAGGAGTGCATGAGCATCTTGAAAGAGTCCAAACGACCTTCCACGCGGCGTTCCTATGCTTTTAAGTGGAAGAGATTCTACATATGGTGCTGTCAGCAAGGTCATAATCCCATACAGGCGCAGGAGGATGTCATACTATCCTATTTGCTTCATCTGGCGAAGTCAGGTCTGCAGGTATCATCTATTAAGGTACATTTGTCTGCTATTACTGCCTATCGCAAATCGCCTTCTCAGGAATCCTTCTTTACAAAACCTGTAGTCAAGGATTTCTTAGAAGGTTTGAAGAAAGTTTTTCCGCCAATTCGGAGGCCTTCTCCTCCGTGGGAACTGAACATAGTCCTGGCAAAACTTATGGGCCCTCCTTTCGAGCCTATCCATAAGGCCTCTTTACAACACCTTACGTGGAAGGCGGCTTTTCTAGTGGCCATTACTTCAGCGAGGAGGGTCAGTGAAATCCAGGCCTTGTCGGCAAAAGAACCGTACACGGTTTTTCATGACAATAGAGTGGTTCCACGAACTCACCCATCTTTCCTTCCGAAGGTGGTGTCAGAATTCCATATTAATCAGACCATTACTTTACCGACGTTCTTTCCAAATCCGGAGACTCCGACAGAGAAAGAGTTGCACTCATTAGA